>NC_072733.1:123062314-123087743 GCF_026930045.1 Uloborus diversus
TTTAGAACAAAAATTTTGAACGTTTGGATTTTTATAAAAATATTTGAAAATTGAGCATTTTTTACCCTTTTTTCAAACTTTGCTGCCAATGCGCGATCTGAAGACCAAAATATTATATATTTTTATTATTTTCCCCATTTTTTGGATGGCAATAAACAACTTTTTTTTTGCTATTAGAAGTTGTTTCTCGAAAATTTCCTTTTTTTCGGTCCACCCTATTATACATCTCTGTCTCTGAGATTATAAGGAATAAAAGCAATGAACAAATTTAATTTTGAATAAGAGCCCATGAGAAAAGAGTCTGTCGTTTACGTAAATAGAATCTACATTTTAACACTCTTAGCTTTTTCAATTTTATTAAAATATTTTAGCTTCAAATAACGTCGCATTGGCATAAGTTTATTGTTCTGTCGCGCGAAATCAAATTCTTTCATTTTATTGTACTTAAAGTACCGAATATTTGGAGAAATGCCTAATCGCATTTGGGAATTAGATTTGAACAATTCAGAGTGAAACGTCATAAAGCTGCTTACCAGAAAATAGGTTTTTCTGAGGATTTAAACATAAAGCCTTTCGGTTTTCTGTGTCAAGAATTCTTATTTCTATCGAGGTTTATACTACGAATATGTTTTAATAAACGTCTCATGCTCCTATATAAAAAAGTACAACTCTTAATTATTAAAAAAATAGATTTTTTTTTGCGATGTATCTGATTTTGAACAGTTTTTTTTTTTTTTTTTTTGCAGGCATACCGAAGTTGAGAGTTGCGTCAGAGAAAGATATTTTTTCATCGACTTGATTATAGAGAATCTAATTTTAAACGTGCCCTGGAAAAAAAAAAGGTAGCAATTTTTATAATTTTAATGATTATAGTGAAAGATGGTTTAAAAACTCGAACAATGAAATTCTGATGCCAATATTTTAATATTTTTGGATTTATCAAATATGGCTTGGTGATAAAGAATATAACAGATTTTAAAGTTTGAAAGTCTTTTTTAGCGGTGTTTCGGAATTAACCTTTTTGGGCACGCGTGTTCTTAGTAAAACCAAATAGCCTTTCAGTGATAAAACTGCTGAAGCACCAAACTGAAACTTAAATTTCCACAGGAAATTATTTTTTTTTTCTTATTTTTATGAATCATGTGATGAATGTGTAAAGTTTGGAACCAATTGAATCATAAATTAACGAAATACTATGTCACAATCTACTAATCAATCGATATACTAAACAATCGTAAAATCACACGTGATTATTTCGTATTGCATAAATGACATGTGTTTTGTACATTTGGTGCTCTATGTTTGAACAAAATTTACGTCCTTTATGATTCGGCCAATCGCCACGTTAGTTCTGATTTTTGAGTTTTCTGTACCTCCAATAAATAAGCTTTTTGGTCTATATAAAAGGACCATGGAATGTCAATAAATGAGGCATTCAGACCTTAAATAGATCAAGTCCAAGAACAAATTGATTCACTTAGGCTCTAGGACTACTTTGGGATCTTATTATGTGAGGTGTTCGGAGCTGTGATGTGGTTCAAGCTATTCGAGAACTTGAACCACTTTCTCTCTGAACGCCTCATATGGACTTTGTCTCCTGATGGATTGAATGAGGAGCGAGAGTTGCTTGTCTATCATAGGGTTCGGGTTCGGAACTCAGCGTTTAAATCCACATAAGGATCTTTCAGCATGTGAGAACTTCTTGTAGGTAGTGAATGATGTACCAATCATTTCCATACGCGTAAATGTTATAAAAACACAACATTCAAAGTGAAGTGAAGGAATCATATTCCATGGAACTCATCATTTCATATAATTTTAACTAGCTTCATATAAATAATGAAAAAGAAAAAAAAAGTATGATCTCTACACATATTTTACTTAGAAGCAAAACATTACTTTTATTTATCGTAACCGGGAATTCCAAAAATCAATTAAATTACTTTAGAAATTTTACAATGGGTTTTTCCATCTTTATTTCTTGAACTAGAGTTACACTGGTACTGTATTGTGATGGTGAAAAAATTAAGGAAAACGTATCCTTGAGTTAGATTTGAAGTTAAATCCTGTCCATAAATTCATTCTTGATATTATCTAAAAGAAATCTAAACTCACTCATCTGCATCATTTACAACTTTCTATCGTTAAAACTGTTTTCTTATTTTTAACAGATTTTTTTTCCACCCAAAATGGCTCTGCAAAAGACGTAGGATCCTAATAATAAACTGAGCCTTTTTATATGACGGTTTTACCTATCTAGATGAGCAAATGTTTTCAGGAAATGTGGCGGAAGCTTTAAAATTCTTTTCGCTATGTCTGTATCGAAGCTACTATTTTTATCTTCAGGAGCAGTTGTAATAAACACAGCATTGCGACTCATAAAGATCTTTCTTTAAAATGTTTTGATCTTCGTAGCGAATTTTTCGGCTGAGTTGGAGAATATTTTGGGATTGCAGTATCTGGGGAAATATGTGTACATGTCTCCACATTTGTTAACTAAAGGGTGAGTGCTCTTTTGCCACGCGTTTTACAGGTTTATGCGAAGTAAAAAAGAGCACTTAAACTCGTGCATAAGCGTTTGTTTATAGAAAAGGCCTTCAGGTTTCGTGATCTTGGTGATAACGGGATTTAGCAACTATAACTAAGGAATGTCGTATCTCAGAGGCAGATCCGTTTCGTTTATACTTCGGGACTGAAATTAACGTTTTGAAGATGAAGGCAATAAATTAAATTTCTTTTTCATGTAAAAATTTAAACTTTCGTTAGAATTAATCTTTGTGATTTTTGACACAAAAGATTCAGTTTGTGATATTTACTTTTAGCAGTGAATGGATGAATTTAATCTAATGCGAACGACTTCAACCTTTTGCTTTAGGAAACACAAAAAACTTGCCGTGCATGGTCATTGAACTCCGACAGCTAGCAATCTAACATCAATCTATCCCTCAATTATATTATAGCTAAACTTTACTTAATTTAAGGTATAAATAAAAGTAAACCTAGCTATTTAATTTCATAATTTCTATTTATACTGCGTAATTGCTAATGACTATCAATATTTTTCAGTGATTTCCTATAGTTCACTAATCTGTACGTGCTGAAGTTCTGTTGGTGTGATCGGATAATTTTATTATTTTACGTGATTGTAAGTTGAGAACTGTAGACTTTTATCAATATTGCATCTTAAATATTGTAGTTAATGTACTAAAATAAATCTGGTAGCATTTGACAGGTGAGAACATTGATATTTTGACAAATCGTTGTCGATTTGCTCCAACAGCTTATTAATTTTTTGAGCTGTTTTAATATAAACTGCGTAGTTTTTTAAAACTTTTACTGTATCTAAAAGTAAGAAAGAAAGGGAAAAAACGATGGATTCACTAATAAGATTAAGCAAAAATTATTATTATAATTATTCGTAGAATAAAAGTGCTATTTTTACTACCGTATTTCGACTATTTTAATTGTTAAAATTTATATTCTTATACTTAATCCTAGTGGGAGTTCAGTCACCATTTATTGTGATTACACTGTTATTGAACTATCAATCATTTTTATCTGATAGATGCATCGCTCGATGTCGTTATTTAATGAAGCGGAAGAAAAAAAAACTGGTAGACTTTCAACTCTTGAAATTTCCCTGGTAGGTTATTTTTCAAGAGCAGCCTTCAACGTGCAAAAGCTCTTAGTTTGAAATAGAAAGTCTAAAGCTCGCACTTTATTTTATTAAAAAAATGTTTTTCTTTAATCGGTACCAATAAATAAACAAACATTTTTCCAACTAAGAATGAATCCGAGAAACGTTTCATCATCAAGTCCTTAGAAAAGTGAGCAGATGCAGCGGTAGGATATACAGAGATCGTGTACATGAAGTGATTATAGAACTATTGCCAAACCAGTTGTTCAGTCTGAATAAGTAATATACAAATACAAATGTGACGACCAGCAACAGGCTCTTGGCCCAGCTAGGCTGGTCCTAGTCAATTTATTAGTCCTCAATGAAAATCAATGGCCCTCTTAAAGCTATCCACCCCCTTGCTAATTACCACTTCTTCCTGTAAGTTGTTCCAAGTGCCCACAACCGTACTAAAGTAACATCATTCATTTTGATAAATTTAAACTACTGAATCATGTCCCCTCTGATCTTCCTTTGCTCAGACTATACATATTAAGCCTATCAAGTCTAATATCATAATCTATATCTGAAAATCCCCTTACTAATCTAGTTATCCTTCTTTGAACCCTTTCCAATACACAAATATCTTTCTTCAGATAAGGCGACCAAAACTGCACAGCATACTCCCAATGGGGTCTCAAAAAACTCCTATATAAAGGAAGAAGAACCTACTTAGATTTGTTTGAAATAGATTTATTGATAAACCCAAGCATTCTGTTGGCTTTGTTACTTGCAATGCTGCACTGTTGACTAAACTTGATGCCCTGATTTATTAAGATACCCAGATCAATAAAATTTTCTGCCTGACTAATGATTGAACCCTGTAAACGATAACTCGTACGCTTATTTCCATGACTGAAGTGTAACACTTGACACTTCCCTACATTAACTCCCATACATCACCTATCCGCCCACTTAGTAATATAATCTAAATCCTCTTGGAGCTGTTTTACCTGTTCTTCATTTTCTACAATCCCCATAAATTTTACATCATCAGCAAAACAATTCATGCTTCCAGAAATATTCTCATTGATGTCATTCATAAAAATAATAAACAAGAGAGGCTCTAAAATTTAACCCTGAGGAACGCCGCTTAACTCTTTGTTTCCTTTCAGTCAGCCAATTTCTAATCCAAAGTAAAGTTTTCCCTCCTACTCCTGTATCAACTAATTTGCTGAGAAGAGCAACATGCGGTACCTTATCAAAAGCTTTTTGAAAATCAATAGAAACAACATCCACACACTTTTGGACACACTAAAGCCAAGGTAATCTAATCGTAGAAATGCAAGAAATTAGTAGCACACGATTTACCTTTCCTGAACCCATACTGCAAACTAGTCAACAGACTATTAGTTTCTAAGAAGTTCATAATATTAATTTCGATCAAAGTTTCGAAAATCTTACAAACCACTGAAGTCAGACTTACAGGTCTATATTTCCCAGCATTACCTTTAGACCCCTTCTTAAAGAGTGGCGTTATGTTAGCCAGCTTCCAGTCCTCTGGCAATGTCCCCGAGTTATAAGAAGCATTGAAAATATTTAAAATAACATCCACTAAGTCCTCTGCACATTCAACTAAAATTTTTGGATAAATATTATCTGGTCCCGGAGCTTTAGTTGCTTTATTTTTTTTCAGTTGAAATATAACCTCCTCCCTGAAAAACACAAAATCCTCAAGTTGCACAATAGCTTGTGTCTTGCTAGTGTCAACTGTTGAGTCTAGTCAGGAGCTCAAGGGAGCTCAGCTCCTGCACTTCGTTTCAAATTTATGCAAATTTTAATATTGAGTCTATTTACGCATTAAAACAAGTTGTGGGGACTATAAATACTGCCGTCGGCCATAAATACTGTAAGTTTTTCGATTTTTTTTCTGTTTTTTTCATTTTTGTCGTCTATTGTTTGTTAGTTTTACTACACAATCTTGTTTATTTGATTCCGCTGAAAAGAAACGGTTAGTTCCAACTTTTCCCGATTGTTAGTATTGAATCTAACATGTTTCTTCAAATATCTCAAAAACTCATTTCTGCAGATACTGCCGTTTACCTGCAAACGCAGTATAGCTCTCCTGCACTTCTTTTGATACTGCAGCTTCTTTTATAAGCTTTGAGTACAACAGCATTAAACTCAAACCCTAGATTAAAATCCCACCATTTTTAAAAGTATATTTTACAAAAAGACAATCAATACTCATGTAACATTCAAGTTAATACGACATTAAAAGCAAAATCATATTTTGGTTAAAAAAAATATATATAAAAATAATGGTTTTGTTTTGATCTAATTTTGAAGTTTACATTGAAAATACACCTGAGATTTTTATCGGAATACCAACGCTTTCATCTTTCACGTTACGAATAAAGATAATGTGATGATCTAACAAATATTTCTCGCATAAAAAATATTATCTAACCGATGATGAGGTTTTAGGGTTGCCAAAATGGAATTTAGGTCCCATTAGCAGTCTTCCGCTTTGCAAGTGCGTCATTGGTTCAACGCAAAATTCTAATTGCTAATGCACTGATATGTCTGGGCGAGGAAATTGCTGAATTAAAGGCATATCCTAATAGCTCTTTTTTCATTACCGTGGTTAAGTTTCGCTATTGGACATTCAAAATTCAGCGCTGGATAGAATGATTAATTAATCTACAGGGAGAGAACTACTGCATTAGAGTTCTTTTACTTTGCATTGAAATATTATGTAACACATGCTTGTAACATTAATTAGTTTGGTTTCAAAATCTTTAAAAACCTGAAATCATACAGGCTGTTTATGTGTAAAACCGTGTACTACGTGAGCTTTTTTTTTGGAATAAAAGCAAAAATGAGGCTAGTTTGATTGTTGAAAAAAAAATGATATATTACTTTTGAAGTTTGATAAAGTATTGAGGAAACTATGGCGACTAAAAAAAAAGCGAGTGTATAGAGATTAAGGGAAGCACTAAATTGTGGGAATGGTTGTGTTGCCTGTCAATTTGACGAGCTCTATGAACCAGTGACTCGGTCTAGAGCCCCATCAAGAGGACAGGCCGACTATTCCTCCATTTTAGTTCCAAGAGCGGTTTGGAGCCAGTCTTGTATCAAGTAGGGTAAGGTTGCTATGATTGGGACAGCTCCTTCATTGAGCTTCCTCCATTATTTATAGTAATTACGGACAACAAGTGTTGCTTCTTTAGTGTGCTACATCAAGCTTGAAAGCTGCCAGCTTGATGGTGGGTTAAGGGTAAACCTAGCTCAAACAACGTTCATTATGCGAAAGAATTATTTTATCACTTTTCTAACTTTTCAGTCTCAAACAATACAAGATATAAGTGAATCGTTAATAGTGTAAGGAAATTCAATGAAAAACACAGTATAATATCAAATGCAAAACAATATATTAGATGCATAAAACGTAGTTTTATAATGTTAAACTCATGCCGTGAGAAACATCATTCTTTTAGGAAAGATCTGCATTAAGTGGTTTAAAAAACCATAAATAACAAGATGAGTTGATTACAACTTTATAGCAATTTTTCAAGTTGCTTTTATCCACAATAGAGTATAATTAGGTCACACAGGATATAATACTTAGTAAAGTGAGCTTAATGCAGCTTTTTAAGATCACCAATTGTTATTGTTTCCTTTATTTTAAAAATTTGACTTGTTTTAAAGAATAAAAAGATAGAACTTTTTTAGAAAAATACAGTAACGTGCATTTTGTTTTCTTTATTATTATTATTATTATTTTTTTTTTTTTTTGTGTCTGTGTGCGTGTGTTACATTAGCAGAATAATGTTTTTTTTTCTTTCATTACTGCTACAAATGTGCTTGCTACCTTCAGCTGAACTAACTGTGAATGCTTTAGAAAAACGTTTTTCATCGGACTACAAAGATAGAAGTGTAGGTACACTCAAACCTGTTTTTGTGCGGTAGATAGGGACCGCATAAAAAAAGTTGCTCCAAATTACACTATTACGCTCTCTTTTTAAATAAAGGTTAGTCAATTGAGTCCCAATTTGTGTGAAATTTTCATAGACCGCACTAAAAAAAACATAAAAAATTGCAAAAAAAAAAAAAAAAAAAAAAGAAAAAAAAGGCCCGCACAAAAAACAGGTTTCGGCTTATAAAAAAGATTGTAGCTGATGGCAGTCTAGACCCTGTAAAGTTATTGAACACATTAAAATAATAAATGTTACTCGGCATTGAATTTGAAAATACAAGCAGAGTACATAACATCACGGAGAATATTCCCCTCATATTGTGAGGCCCATTTCCCTTATTGACAATGGCGTCTGATGTTTTCGAAGCTTTTTTTAAAATTTTATTTTGAAACTGTTCTTTTGAATAATTAAAGTTTACTCTGGAGGATAGCAGTATGCAACCGTAGGCAGTTAAGACTTTGCTAGTCGGACACGCAAGCAGAAATAAAACGCTACTTTATAGCAATAAAACCGAAGTTATGGCTAAAAAGAGAAACAGAATTGCAAGAAAAGGAGAAAAATAAAATATTCATGCAAGGAGAGGAATGGTCAGAAAGAAAAAAAGGAGGGGGTGAGTAGGGGAAACATATTCAACAGAAAACATACTTAAAAAATGTAGTTTCTTGCGAAGATTATAATATTTTGTCGCCTAAAATTAGCCAAATTCTCGTCAGGATTATTTGTGATGAAATAGGTATTTCCAATGCGTCTTCAAAGCACAAGGTGTTTATAATATCCTGCGCTGATTACTAAAATTTATTTTAAAAAAAAAAGCTATTTTAGATTTTTACATAAGTGGTTTTTAATTTTGTTCCTGATCTTAATAAGCTTTCTTCGCATTTTTACACTTTTGGTCAGAGCCACGAAGTCACGTTAACATCAAAAACTGAAAATCAGGGCTGTGGAGTCAGAGTCGGACTGATTTTGGGGAAAAGGAGTAGGAGTCGTTCGAAAACATGCCGACCCCGACTCCGGGTTTTTTATTTCTTTAATTTTCACTGACTCTCCTTATATATTTAAAAAAAACTGACCAATTTGATTACATGCTACTAATAAGAAAATGATTGTCATTGCGGCAACCAGCTCGCTTGATTGTTTATCGAGCTTTCTGTAACAGCTACCTACGACGCGTCGTCTTCTAGTTAGCTTATTTTTTAAACTTTATTTAAATGATAGCAACTAACAGCAAACAATTTTGCTGCCTAACATTTTATAAGTAATCATTTTCAAATAAAAATAATATCTTTTTTACCTCGATCTCAGTTATATAATAGTAAAGGGAATGTATAAATCGCTTGAGCAAGTCGGGAAACTTCTGAGGGTGTTTGGTAAATTCAAATAAGTGCTGGCTTGGCCCGAAAGCGCAAATCCAAAAGATCCGATAAAATATAATTTTTTTGAGCAATCACAATTGCTCATTGCTTTCATTTGATTGTTTTCTTGGCGTCCTATCATTTTATTTTCTCACCGCCACCCTTCGCACCATCACCGTCGACCGGCTCCTCACGATGCTGCACCTATATTGAAAGCCGTCTCCAGGTTGCATCCATATCCTACACAGACGCGCATACATACACAACTACACACACGCACACGCACATACACACACACACTTACACACACACCACCACATACACACACGCATACATACAGATACCTACACATACACACCACAACATACACACATACATACACACATTTACCCACACATTCATGCCTGCACACAGACACAAACACATATGCCTACACACACATACCCCCCCCACACACATTCATACACACAACTACACACACACTTATACCAGCACACAGACACAAACACACATGCCTACACACATACACATACCCCTACACACAAACACACATACTGTTCAGTTCTGTCCCACCCACGGAAGAGGGCACCACCTCCCCCCGACTAAAAGAAACAAACTTCTGTCTACTCGGAATAACGGGGAGACTGGATAGGATCGTCCGCCTCTTCGGACGCTTATGTAAACGCTCCAACTCATTCTTTAATTCCATCAAGTAATAAACAAAATCCATTAAACCAATTCATGTTTCCTATTATTAATGTATCCAATTCATTATTCATTACCTTTCCAGCCCTTCAACTACGCTCTGCGGGTAAGTCATCATTTTTTAACTATTTTTTATAGGCAGTGCCAGCTCCTTAAGATCTATAATCCATGCTAACTATCATACATATATTTTTTTTTTGGTCCGTCGATACCCTGAGCCTGCCTTTTTAATTCATTTTTCTGAGTCTGTATCAAAAGTTTTCATTTTCTAAAATGCCACCCAAGGCAAAACCAACGGAAAATAAATTTAATTTAATCATTCGTGAAATTGCTAGATTTCAGTTTAAAATAAAAGAAGAGCTAGATGATTTATGTCTATTAGAGGTTCTTAAAGATGAAATTCTTAATCTTGACATTGAGTTAAATGATTGTTTTAATGCTCTTTTTTAAGCAGACTCAGACACTGAACTCTATGATGATTATGCAGAGCATAAAGATATAATTCTGACTATTCGCTCAGTAATAAATCGTCAAATTTCTAAAATCAATGAATCTCATGAGAAGCCTAAAGAAATCAAGTCTCAAATAAACATCAATTTACCGAAATTCGATCTTCCATTATTTTATGGGAACATTCAAGAATGGTTGTCGTTTAAAGAAATATTTACGACATCTATTATTAATAATTTTGAGTTATCCAAAATTCATAAATTGCAATATTTACATGCTTCTGTTAGAGGTGAAGCTTCTAGGCTGATCAAGGGATTCAGTATTTCTGATGCTAATTTCTCCCAAGCTTGGGAAACACTTACAAACAGATATGATAATAAACGTGAATTAGCATTCAGTCTAATTTCAAAGGTTTTTGATATAAAGAAAGTCAAAGTCGTGACTGCAAAATCATTGCACGAAATATTAGATGTATGCAATGAATCTATTAGAAATTTGAAAACTCTTGGTTTCGAAATCAACTCATTCGTCGACATTATTTTGATTTATATATTAGAATTAAAACTCGATGATTCATTACGCCAAAATTGGCAGTTATCTCTAGATGATAAAACTCTCCCAACTTATGACTTATTTGTAAAATTCTTAGAAAGGCAAGCGAGAAGTTTGCATGCTTTAAAAGACAATTCAAAAACTGATAATTATTCTAAAAGCGAGAATAAACCCACGGCCAAGAAAGCAGTTATTAATAATGCTATTTCGAAAGAAGAAATAATTGAATGTGTGTTTTGCAAGCAAGGGCATAAATTGTTTCAGTGTCCTCAATTTACAAAATTGTCGATAAATTCCAGATGGGAATTTGTAAAATCAAATAAACTATGTTCAAATTGTTTACGTCCAAACCTCTCAAAGGAGTCTTGTTTTCTATCTGCTAGGTGCAAGGTCTGCAAATTAAAACACCACAGTGTTTTGCATTCATTTCAAGTCACTTCCGCAACTGCTCACGCCAGTGCAAAAGGAAATTCAGAACGACCTTCAACCTCCGCTTTAGCGGGTACCCTAAACCCAGAAGAGAGTTTAGCCTTGGGGGGGGGGGAGACAGCTTCTTCTACATATACACCCGCGTCCACCGCTGTTGTGAAGGCTAAAAATAGAACAGGAGCCTATGTCGATTGCAGAGTCTTAGTGGACGGAGGTAGTCAAAATTCTCTCATTTCTAGAGAGTGCAGTGATCGCCTAGGGCTGACTTTGACAAAATCGGTGCATTGCATTAGCGGAATCAATGGCGTGAAAGCGGAAACTTCGCTCTTTGAAACGGAGTTAACATTTACTCCGTATGTTCCAGGAGAAATCTTTACAACTAAGGCATTAGTAGTAAATAAAGTTACGTCAAATTTGCCTAATTTTGAAATTCCGGTAGCTAACTGGCCTCATATTTCAGGGCTTACTTTGGCAGATCCGTTATTTTTTAAACCTGCGCCTGTTGAAATTCTTATAGGAGCTGACTTGTTTGCGGAATTAATTCTAGATGGAGTCATTATGAGTTCAAAGGGAGAGCCTTCAGCTATAAATTCAAAATTGGGGTTTTTGTTAACAGGTAGAGTTTCCACTCAAATTGAAGGGAAAGACAATGTTTCCAATTGTAATTTATTGCTTGATGAGAGAGAATTATTTCAAAAATTTTGTGAGCTTGAATCGATTCCAAATGATCATTTACTTTCGAATGAAGAGCAAATTTGTGAAGAAACTTATAAATCTACAGTAATTAGGAATTCTTCTGGTAGATATTCAGTAAACCTACCATTTAAATCTAATCCGTCATTTGGTGACACTCGCTCACAGGCTTTAAAACGTTTTGAATGCTTAGAGAAAAAGTTGAATAAGAATGAATCGTTTAAAAATCAATACGTTTCGTTTATGAAGAATATTTAGAATTAAATCACATGGAGAAAATTCCTTCCGACTCATTAACTTTTGAAAATTGTTTTTATTTACCTCATCATGGGGTTTTTAAAGAAAACAGCATCTCAACTAAACTGCGCGTTGTTTTTGACGCTTCTGCAAAATCTTCTCTTGGAAATTCGTTAAATGATGAATTATTAATTGGTCCTAAATTACAAACTGATTTATTTAGCCATTTAATTAAGTTTCGAACTCATAAAATCGCATTCTCTGCAGACATTGAGAAAATGTTTCGCCAAATCAATTTGTCAGAGGAACACTCAGATTATCAGCGCATTTTATGGAGATTTTCTCCTGATGACCCTATAGAAGATTATAGACTCAAAACTGTTACCTATGGCACCGCAAGTGCCAGCCTTTTGGCAATTCGGACACTGAAACAATTGGCGCATGACGAAAAACTGAATTACCCATTAGCCTCTGAAATCACTTTAAATGATTTCTATGTTGACGATTTATTGACAGGAGCCAATTCTAAGAATGAAGCTTCGGCTATAATTTCTGAAATTAATAACCTAATGCAGAGTGGTGGATTTACTTTGAGAAAGTGGTCATCAAATTATCCTGAAATTCTTAATGATCTTCCCGATAATGTAAAATCTAATTCTCATTCTGGATGATTCACGATGACTCTCTAAAAATTCTTGGAATCATTTGGACAACTAAAATTGATTCTTTTAAAATTAATGTAAATTTAAATCTAGAGGTTATTTCTAAACGTCAGCTACTTTCGGCTATAGCACATATTTTCGACCCCTTAGGGTTTTTATCCCCCTCTACTATTCTTTTAAAAATTCTTCTCCAGCAGCTTTGGAAGCATAAACTTTCTTGGGACGATCCCATTCCAGTCAATGTGCTAAATGTTTGGAACAAATTCAGGGAAGAGTGTCACATTTTAAATGACATAACGATTCCCAGATATATCAGTTGTTATAGCTCTTCACACTTAATTATTGAGATGCATGGATTCTGTGATGCCTCTGGAAAGGCATATTCTGCAGTGATCTATACCAAAGTAATTAGACCAACAGGAGAAATAAAGACCAACCTAATTACTTCAAAAGCTAAAGTTGCTCCTGTGAAACCAGTGACTATACCACGATTGGAACTTTGCGCTGCCGTCCTACTGTCCAACCTTTATCGGGTGGTTTGTTCAGCTTTGAATATCTCAATTTCAAAAAGATTCTTATATACCGACTCTGAAATTGTTCTAAGCTGGTTGAAAAATCCTAGTGCAAAACTTGATAGTTTCGTCAAAAATAGAATTGCGAAAATTCGAAACCTGACTAATGACGTTGCATGGAAGCATGTATGTAGTGAAGACAATCCTGCGGACTGTGCCTCACGTGGTATATTACCGAGAAAATTACAAAATCATGAACTTTGGTGGTCAGGTCCCTCTTGGCTATCTGAAGAATCATCCTCACCAGAGAACAAAGAAAAACCTGTAACCCATGAACCATGTGATCCCGAAAACTCTATAACCGCACATGCTGAAATTCAACAAATTCCTGATTTTATGCTTCATTATTCCTCATACACTAAACTCATACGAGTGACATCATGGATTCAACGATTTATTTTCAACCTGAAACATCCAAATTCAAAGCATTTAGGTTTCCTATCTGCTGATGAACTACATCACGCTACTCTTACTGTAATACGAACTGTTCAAGGAAGTGTTTTCCACAATGAAATAAGCTCTTTAAAATGTAACAAAGTAATCCCACGCTCAAGTAAACTAAATTCTCTAAATGCGTTCTTAGATCAACGAAGTATCTTGCGAGTTGGTGGCATACTGTCCAAGAGTCAGACTCTCTCCTACGATCAAAAACATCCGATGCTGCTGCCAAAGAACCACGTAATTACAAAACTTATAGTTCGGCATTACCATCTTACATATTTTCATGCAGGCCCACAATTGCTTCTTGCAGTACTTCGTCAGAAATTTTGGATACCTGATGGAAGATCCGTAGTGAGAGAGGAAACAAGAAAATGCCTGACTTGCTTCAAAATTCAAATCCAAGGCGAATCGGCAAATAATGGGGGACTTGCCACTTTCGAGAATAACACCTTCTAGAGCATTTCAACAAGTTGGAATCGATTTTGCTGGCCCCATCCTCACAAAACCTAACTTGAAGCGCTCCAAAATCAAGATCAAGTCTTACATCTGCCTAATAGTCTGCATCGCAACAAAGGCCGTTCATATTGAACTCGTGTCAGACTTAACTACTGACGCTCTAATTGCTTCCCTTCGTTTTTTTTGCAAGACGGGGAATTCCATCTGACATTCACTCCGACAATGGCACCAACTTTAAAGGTTCTGCAAAATATCTAAAATCCTTATTCAGTCTTTGCAAGTCCGAACCTGTCAGTACATTTTGCAGCCAAAAATTCATCAAATGGCATTTTATTCCACCCTATTCCCCAAACTTCGGGGGACTTTGGGAAGCATCGATCAAATTAACGAAGCAACATCTTTACAAATCATGCAAGTCAGTTCTTTTCAACTTCGAAGAACTATCAACTCTTCGTATGCAAATTGAAGCAATTATTGACTCCTGACTTTCGGGGGCGGAGGATGTTCAGTTCTGTCCCACCCACGGAAGAGGGCACCACCTCCCCCCGACAAAAAGAAACAAACTTCTGTCTCCTCGGAATAACGGGAGACTGGATAGGATCGTCCGCCTCTTCGGACGCTTATGTAAACGCTCCAACTCATTCTTTAATTCTATCAATTAATAAACCCAATCCATTAAACCAATTCATGTTTCCTATTTTTGATGTATCCCATTCATTATTCATTACCTTTCCAGCATTCCACCTACGCTCTGCGGGTAAGTCATCAGCATTTCTTAACTATTTTTATAGGCAGTGCCAGCTCCTTAAGATCTACATTCCATGTTAACTATCATACATAACATTTTTTGAAAAATATTATGTATGATAGTTAGCAGGGATTATAGATCTTAAGGAGCTGGCACTGCCTATAAAAAATAGATAAATGCTGATGACTTACCCGCAGAGCGTAGGTGGAATGCTGGAAAGGTAATGAATAATGAATGGGATACATTAATAATAGGAAACATGAATTGGTTTAATGAATTGGGTTTATTAACTGATAGAATTAAAGAATGAGTTGGAGCGTTTACATAAGCGTCCGAAGAGGCGGACGATCCTATCCAGTCTCCCGTTATTCCGAGGAGACAGAAGTTTGTTTCTTTTTGTCGGGGGGAGGTGGTGCCCTCTTCCGTGGGTGGGACAGAACTGAACATGTACATTAGCCCATTTAAAATTTTGTTCTAGCGCAAATGCAGTTGTCAAAATTGCACGAATTTCATGTTTAAAAAAAAAAAAGTTTTTTTTCTTTTGCATTGGGGGAGGGAGGGGTGACACCAAAAATTACCGCCCCGGGTGTCAACCTTGCTAGGTATACCTCTGTTTATAGTGCATATAATTTGGACTTTAGTTATAACAGAATTCAAGAACATGCATCTTTAAGTTTAGGTATTATTTTTATTTTTGAAGATTTACTTCCTTCAAAAAAAGATAAAGATGCATAACCAAAAGAAGAAGAAAAAAAAAAATCCATGGTCGTACTGCAGCTGCTCGCATTTTTTCTCCCTTCGATCCTTTGACATCTTCTCCTCACATACCGCATAACAAGCTACTGGGTCAAGGATAGGAGGAAATTTTCATTTCGTCCGTCCTCCGAAAAATAAAAAAAAATTCTAAATACGGATGAGTGGATAAAGGTGTTGAATAAGTATCCGAAAGAATTCTCAGAGAGAAACCTTGCGCATGACCTGCCTTTGAGCCAATTATGTCTCGCCGGTTTCGAATATTACATTTTTCTCCCTCTGGCGGCTAGAACTCGAACTTTGTTCAGTCTTACACTACGTTTTTAAATTGCCTACAGGACCGGTGAGCCACCATGTCAGCCTAGTCCGAAACTAGGGCCCCGGGTCGAGGGGGGGGGGGAGTGACACTGAGGCAAAAAGGCAAAAAAAAAAAAAAAAAAAAAAAAAAAAAAAAACTGAGAGGTGGGGGACACTCCGAAAAGAGAAAACGTAAAGGAAAAGTAAAATGTACTCTTTTGGAATTCACCGTTGTGGCACATAAAAATGAGTAAATTGTTTTCCAGTAAGCAGTTTTGATCCTCAAATCACTTTATTTTCTTATACTATAATTACAATGTGTAGACTTAAAATTAAGGTTTCTTTCATTATGTATATCTAACTAGCTGCGTTGCCCGGCTTTGCCCGGTCTACCTTGAAAATAAAAATTGTGGCAGGTGACGGTATATTCAACAATCAAGCTTAAAAAAATAATAATAAATAAATAAAATAAAAAAACATCATGCAAAATTTTCCTCCCAAGCAATGACGACAGATATTAAAATACTTTTAAGAAATTAAATCGAGAAAGATTGATTTAAAAAGCGTAACCATGCAAACACAAAATAAAATAAGTTTAAGAAATTAAAATGCGAAAGAAAATGGTTAACAATTTGAACGGAAATGAGATTTTTTGAACTTTATTTTATAAGGATTGTAACTTTTTTCCCTTTCGAGATAGAAGCTTAATTTTTCGACCATAGTTCGAGATAGATCTGGAGTAAAAACTGTCGCTTTTTCCGATGGTGTCAAAAAGAAAACTGTAGGACAATTCCTTCACTTTTTATTGATTAATGAAGAAAGTAGTGCCTCAATTTCAGCTAAGCCTAAAAAAATTCGAGCTGTAATAAAGTTAGAGCATTGGAACAAATTGCGTAGAACTCGGAAAATTCTACCCTTTCTAACTATATGTAATATTAATATGTGCAAGTAATTTTTCACCCCCATATTCGAGAATTTATGTGAAAATTGGGCCTAAATTGGAACAAAAAAAGAACTATTCGTAGACATTTTTTCGAACCGGTCTGCAAACCTTTCGGGTGCCAAAAGAAAGATACTGTGAAAATTTCAGCGAAATCGATCGGTTAGTTCTCGAGTTTCAGAATTAGCACTGACCAGACGAGTGACCGAAGCAATGGTTCGGATACATGGTTGTTTAATGGTTCGGAACCATTGCTTTGGTCACTCGTCTCGTCAGAGCTAATTCTTCTATTAACTACCTGTTTGTTTGGCACTCTTGGCTTCCTTAGAGGTTTTCCACCTCCAGCTCAGTCACTTCCTATGCCGGGCTGATGAGTGCTAATAAGCACGAAACTGCAGTCCTTGGCTGGAATGACTGAACTGGTGGTGTATTTCACGTATTTCTGCCACTGGCTATAGGATAGGGCGATAACTTATTGATGATAAGCAGTATGTTACCGCCCTTCCTTAAGCAAGGGCTAAGGCATTACATGCAAAATACCGACAGCTCGGTTATGACATCCGTAGACTGCAGTTTTGACGTTGCTTAAGCTTATCATTCTGAAATATTCAATAACTTAACTTTTTTTTTTTCATTTTCGAGTTGGACCACTGCATGTGAACTTTCGTTGGTGTGCTAGATAAAATTTTAGCTACCAGTTTGTTGATAATCTCAGTTTCAGTGAGAGAATGTTTGTCTCCTGCTTGGTAACTGACTCTTCCACACGGATGAGTCCATAACAAGGACAAAACTGCAGTGTCTGGATGTCATAGCCAGGCAGTCAGTATTTTCCATGTATCTCTAGTTAAGGCCCCTATAGTGGAGGAGCCGACGCATCCGCCATTTTGGAGCAAACTTGATCCAGTGCTTCGCAGCGATAGCATTGCTGCTGATGTTTACACTTCTTTGGCATATTGAGTCAAATGGCTGGTTATTCGGCTGTTAATTGTGCAAATAGCTCCAAGAAAGGATTTCAGCACTTCAGATTTCTAGCAGACGGGGTCGTAGACAGGGTGGGGATCGTCGGGATAAATCCTCCCCCGAAATTTTAACTTTTCTCTAAAAAAATAAAGAAACGAAAACTATCTGATCAAAATTCTTCTCTCTACTCCTCCTTCATTTGACCTTGATATACAAATCTTCTTTCCAGTCAGACCCTTTTTCCTTCTCCACACATACATACACATTAAAAAAAAAAAAAAATTAAAACGTCCTAACTTTTTTACACCTTAGTTCTTTCCCATAATGTTAATGACTTTTATTACAAAATAACATTTTAAAAACATTCTTTGTTATTATTTTTTTTTCAGGTGGTAATGGTAGATTGCTTTTCAATTGTGACTATTTTCACTAACTTGCTCGAAAGTTTTTCTAAAAGCCTCTGTTGCGTGCATTTGTAATTGTAGACATGTAATAAACACTGTATCATGTATTATAGACCGTATAAGTGCAGGCAGTTAGTTCTCTTATTTTGTCGAGTCTAAATATATTACGAAATTTTTGAAGTAGTTAATCAAAATAATTATTAGAAACTAATTTTTTAGTTTCAGTTCAGTTTAATTTTTGCAAACAACGTAATAAACATAATTTTTAAACGCTATTTTTTCTCATTACATTTCTGGAACCATTTTTGCTTCCGACCATGTCCCTCCCCGAAAAAATATCCTGGCTACGGCCTTGCTAGCAGATGCAGAAAGAAAAAAGAAATGAATAATTAATAGCCGACGAAATGACTGACCGCCTGGAAATGGAGCTCGCTTGTGTGAGGTTAATATCGACTTATTTCTCATGAATTTACTATCATTACGTTATAAATGCTCAGTAATCTTTGCTAACATGTTTCAGGAGTTCTACGGAATGTCTTTCGTTCTGTATTTCCCTGTTGTGCTATAAGTGCGCTTGCTCCAAAATGGCGGATGCCTTTCCATATAAGGGTTCTATCTCTAGTTTGAGTTAATATGTTTGGACTTTGTTACATCGGACACATATTTTTCAAGGTCATTTATGTATTACATTTTTTTCTGTTACAGAAGTGTAGACCTCGGAACAAGTAGGGGAAGCTCAACTTTTTGACGGTTTTTGTGTTGCACAAAGAAAAGTTATCTTAAGTTAAAAATACAAGAAGATGAATTATCTTTACGTTGAAATACACAAAGGAAAGTTATCTTTACGTTGAAATACATGAAGAAAAGTTATCTTCACGTTGAAATACACGAAGAAAAATTATCTTTACGTTGCAATACATGACGAAAAGTTATCTTTACGTTGAACTACATGAAGAAAAATTATCTTTGCGTTGAAATACATGAAGAAAAATTATCGTTACGTTGAAATACATGAAGAAAAAATTATCGTTACGTTGAAATACACGAAAAAAAGTTCTTTAAGTTGAAGTACACGAAGAAAAATTATCTTTTCTTTGAAATAAATGAAGAAAAATAATCTTTCAATCTGTTCTAGAACAAGACGTCGCCAATCAATATTGGAAAGCTGTATATCCCAAACGGAAGCTGTAACTAACTACGTTTCAGAAGAACGTGAAGAAAAACATTGCATTTTTGTTATATTACTCTGAAACTAAAGTGCTTTTTATCACAAGACTCACATTGCTTTCTTATTAGAATCATATATTATTTGATTTATTATTTGAAATCCAAAATTTATTTCAACTATTATATATATTTGCGGGGCCGTCATTTAAAATTTTTTCCGAAGGGTCAAAGTTTACTTGATTACATGCTTAATGCATATTCTACCGAAATACAACAAAAATCACACCCAAATATGTTAATACATTAATTTCCAAAAGGCAAAGGCCAATCATTTTGAATTTTTCCAGGGGGAGGGGAGAGGTCAAAGGGTTACTTAATTATATACTTAATATAATAAAAGTTTTTATGGGAAGGCAGCAAAAACCACTCCCACTCATGTTCAAAATTAATTTCTGAGAGGGAGGGGAGGGAGGAAGAATCATGACAAAAAAAAAAAAAAAAGAGTATTGAGTACGAAAATCTTCTGGAAATATTTGGCCACCAAAAAAAGACGCCAAATAAGTTAGGAATAAGGCACCTTGTAGGGCATAGCCTTTATTAGTTAATATCAGAAGCCAGGAAAAGAAGCATTATTTCAAATACAGTACACCCTCGTTTTACGTGGGGGGTTACGTTCTACGGAAATACCGCGTAAATCAAAACCGCGTCAATGAAGATTTAGTAGTAGTGTTTAAAATAGGGGTTAGGTTCCATAAATGAAAAAAATACTGCGTTCTAGTAATAAGTTTAATGTGTACTTATTCCGGAACAAGGCACAACGTGCTTAAAGCGTACAAGAATCCGAAATTTTCGATCGTTTCCAAAATTTTAAAAGTATTTCTTTCTGAAAGAGCATGCTTAAAAACATAGGATTTGACCATTTTTTAAATAATTTGACAAAGTTTACTTAAAACATTGATTGAAAAGTCTTACGTTACCAGGGAGCAGTTGCGGCGGATTTTAGGGGGGGGGGGCGTGCCCGCTCCCTCCCAAAAGGATGAATTTATTTCACTATTTATTTATTACTTTTTAATTGACCTTTCTTTTGAGTTTTTTTACGCAGTTAAGTAAAAAAAAAAACACAAAACACACACAGCATATTTTGAATAAAAGCATTTTTGTTTGCTAAAGAAGTATTACTGGAGTCAGAGGCCCAGAGTTGCAGAATACATTTAACTCACTGGTTTCGAATTCAAGGGACCGTATTATCGCGATTCGACCACTAATTCTTCTTTGATTGAATCAATATTTAAATTTAAAAAAAAATGTGTTTGGCGCACCTAAAAGGGTCATTTTGATCCAGGAACCTATTTGCGAAATAATAGATTGCTTTTTCAGCTTATACAAAATGCAAAATGAAAGAAATCGTACGGTAGTGGTTTTTGGGAAAACCATGATTTTTAATGGAAACGGCATGTAGTTTCAATATGTTACCTCAACTATATCATGGCTTTAAGAACAAATCAGCAACTATTTTGAAATTCTCACAGAAATAGTTTCTGAATTCTTCAGTAAAACTTATATATTATGAAATAATGAGTCTCTTTATAAATTAATAAAAAATAAAACTCAAGTGAAGTATGGGTTTATTTAATAACCTTGCCCTCGTGTTATAATCATTATGACAATATTCGTAAGTAAAGCCGCTCATTGTCTAGCATCTCGGTAACATTATATTGGGATTAGTATTTAAATGGCTTGAAACGTTAAAGATGTTTTCCGTCCACATTCAAAGTATATTGGTGCAGAATATTCATGTAGTACTTAGAAATAGATTCATTAACCTAAAAAAAAATCCTTAAAATAAAAAACCGCACATTTAAAAATAAAGTCATTAAAACTTTATTATGAAACATTGAGGGGGGGGCTATTAAATTTCCCGTGTCCCCTCCTAAAGATTTTTCTGTATCCGCCCCTGCAAGGGAGTGAAATTTATCACTAACAGATGGCGCTCAAAAACAAGAACCTTTTCCGATTGGTTAGTTAGTGCCATCTATGAACCTACTAACTATTATATCATAGCCTGTATTAATTACATAAGGATGATTTTTTTTTTGTTATAACATTTTTGGAAACATTGCAAATAATTGATTCTGAGCAAATAATGAATAATAATTACGAGAAAACTGATAGTCAAAGGTAAAATCTGTTTAAATTAATATTAATTCGATTATTTATTTTTTTCGTATTGCCTACCAGTTATATTTATAGTGTGTTACATATACTATTTAAAAAAAAAAATAGCTTCAATGCAATTCTATGTACATTCTCGCAAACGCCACATTTAAATGAGTCTGTTTTGCAAAATGCTTGAAGTAGACAGATTATAACCCAATTGGGAATATCGGCGTTAACAGAACATCTCTCATGTTTGATCAACGAAATGATCTTTTTTGTCACTCTAAACTGTCTAAACAGTTAAGCTTTAAATTAATAAAGATTAATTTGAATTCCGAAATTTTGAATTCAAATTACTTTTTCGCAGTCACGAGCTGCGACAGGACCGTACTCATTGGAGTTATTGTTTCTAGAAACGGCTTCTTTCCCCCAACCTGCCTCTCCTCTTGGGTGGTTACGTGTGTATAGTTGTGTGTGTGTGTGCGTGCAGGCGTGTGAGTAGGACATGGACGCCACCAACCAGGAGAAGCGGTTTCTGGGGGACACTGCTCAGGACCGTAGGAGTCGTGCCTGCAGAGGACGATGGGGTTGAAAAAGGAACTAAACATCAAGTACGGTCAGGTGAAAACAATTAGCAATCTTGATTGCTCAAACAAAATATATGAATTTCTTTATCAATCTTCGTGAACATAAAAAAAAAGCACATTTTTGGGAGTTTTTGTAGAAAACAGTAACTGTGGAGGAAAACTAGTTTTGTTCTCAAAAAATCTAGTCTAAAAGTGGAAGAAAAGTACGGCATCATTCGCATGGACAGACAGCCCCTTGTTGTATCTTTTACAAAAACTTTTTCTTGTAAGTTTTTCTTTTTAAGTTCAATGGTCTTGCAACACAAAGCTGCGTTTAATGTTCAATGCGGCACTTTATAAAAAAAATATTTCAACTTAATTTCAAATCGAGAAATGAAATAACCGAAGTATAATTTTAATTGCAGCTGTCGTCCTTCGATTTGTTTTCTATAGTTTCACTTCAATAATGTAGCAACGCAAAACTTAGCATAAACGGCTGGTCGCATATTAGACTTCCACTGATTATTACTTATCGGTTGATGTGTAGGTTGCCAATTTCACAAAGAAAAGGCCACGTCTTGCGCTTGAATATTAATTACTTCAACTTTCATCTCGCATTTGCGTTGGAGTAACACTTTTGCGTGTGAAATAACCTTTTTCTTTCTCCTGGTGAGATAATGCAGGTGTATTGAAACCAATTTACACGCTCGAAGCATGGGCCCCCATATGTCAAATTTTAAGGGGGGAGGCCTCAGATATTTTCCCAATGCTTTAGAAGAATATTTTTCCCATGTAAACGAATTTCAGTACAAATTAGAGTTATTAAAATTTGACTTTTTTAATAACGTTTTCAATAATGGCCGGAGAAGAAATGTTTTTACATTTTTGCGAAGAAAAAAAGTACTCAAAGCACAGGTAGTTTTCATTTCTAAAAGAGGGGGTGGGGTTGATCCCCCTATATGGGCGCCCATGCGAAGAGATCTTCACATAATATGACTGGCTCTAAAACTTTCTCAAAAGAAAGAGTAGGGGAATGTAAGGAATGTAAGACAAAGTAAAATAGTTAAGATGACCAAGCTTTTTAAAAATGAACAAATTGGAAATTTGTTTTGAAAATTACAGTACATAAAAAAAATACTTAATTTTATAATAAATCTTGCATTGAAACGGTATTTTTTATATTTGGCAGTAAATTTGCGCCTTCAAAAAAAAAAAAAAGTGGAAAATTTTCGCCTTTTTTTATGGGGCAAGGTGAAAAAAAAAAATATTTTTCTAATGAAATATTTTTACTCGATTATATAAAATATTTTTTGAGCAAACGAATCATAAATAAAAGTTTTAATGAATAAATGAAAAGATATTGATACAATAAACGAAAAATTAAATGAATAAATTTATTAGTATATAAAGAAAAATAAATGAGTGAATAAAAGAGTGAATGAATAAGAAAAAAGTGAACGAATGAATAAATATATATAAGTGAAGTACTAAATCAAGGAATGTAAAGGAATTAGTTAATCAATGAATACATAAGTGAAAATGATTGAGTGACTGAACAAAATAAACTATTTCACTTTGCCCCGCATGTACTTGATTAACTGTACAAAATATTTAAAATACAAATACGCTTAGTATTAATTAAATACTTCACCCAATATTAGAAGGTCTCAATTAATATTCAAAATGTTAGTAACAAAAACTTTATCGTTTTATAATAACAAATAATTTTTGACTTACAACAAAATATTACAATATGAGTATCAATTTTTGAAAATTGCCCGTAGTATCATATGCTTTAATCTTCGGTGGTAGTTTTTTTTTTTTTTTGAATGGAATAGACTACATGTTCTACCGTGTAGTTAAAATATTACCAGATAGGTGCCGCTAAAAGCGGAGTAAATATTTCACCATTTCACTTTGCCCCACATTCCCCTATTTTGATAGCTGGCTGTCCATAACTGAAGTCACACTTTTTTCCCCCACATTTTTGATCCCCTGCCCTCTTTTTTCTCAAAGTGTTACACTTCACCTTACCCCCCTTATCACGTGTCACGCGGTGTCTTAAAAAGCATATTCTGATTTTTAAAAACGTGCGGTGTCACACTTCTTGTTAACCTCTCCCTCCCCCCTCCCCCAATCATAAATCGTCATGACTTCGCACCTCCTCTTTTCAATGTGACATCATTTGTGAACGACCTCTTACATGACCGGTTCTACAACTTTATCAACCACTAACAAAGAGTAATTTTGATAAAGGGGTGAACAAGCGTTTCACATAGACTGGTTCCAATGTCTATGGCTTTTCACCCTTGAAAGGTGCCAAATGCAACCTGTAGTTTTAACAGTGAAAAGTCCTAGGCCCAACTCAATATCACCCCGGAGCTAAAGAGCAAAATATATTTCTATAGACAACGAGTTTGAAAGCAACTTTTCAAGCGTTTAAAATAGAGGTTTTTCAATGCTCAGAGGTGACCTTAGCACCTATAGCTGTGCAAGTTGGTGCAAGTTGGAACCCGAGAAAGGAGTGCTCTTCAAAGCGCTTTTTTAAAAAACCTCAGTTATGCATATTTCTATCAAGTTTTTTCTTCTTCTTCGGGTAGGAGTTCGATTATGCTCTAAATATGAGCTCTTTACTTAAATTCCATTTTTGTGCGGAAGGAGAGGGGGATTTTCATTTTGCTCAAAACGGAACTTATTATAACGCGTTCTATCTGATTCTTTCTAATGGACGATATAAATATTCACGAACCAATAAGATTGCCAAGCAATCTTAAGGTGTTGGTGAGCGCCAGCAAGCAGGGTGCGGAGCCCCCTTGTTTGTTAACTAAACATTTTATTAGCTGTTGCTTTTGTTTCTGTTTTTAGTTTGATGACATGATCAACCTTTTTTAGAATTTATTTTAATGAGTAAATAATAACTATATGTTGCAATAATAAATGTTTGATTTGCATTTAAAACACTTCCAAGGACACTTTTCCCCCCGGTCAAGTCTCTTGCAGACTGGGATCATATCTAATCGTACAAAGGAGACTTGAGCCTTTTACCAACTTCTTGTTTTTATTTATTGTTATTATTATTATTTTATTTCATTGTAATACATAAATTTCAAAAACGGCACAGCAATTTGACTGGTAAAAGCTTGTTCTAAATACATATACAACGTTAGATGCTTCACTAAATTTAACAAAAGGTTTAAGCTCCAACAAAAAAGGTTATAATTGTAACCAGACTAACGTAAATGTTATTAATGCCAAACATTAAGCTAAATACGTTTTGAAAATGTCACATATG